>NC_090809.1:37550133-37555133 GCF_036512215.1 Solanum lycopersicum
TATCATGTATGTGGATTACTTGGTCGATCATTTCTCTATCTAGAATGGCAACATCTTCCTCCTCATAAGACAAATTCTCATCAAGCAAAACTGAATCCCAACAGATAATGTAGTTTCCATCCCCATGGTATCTTTTCCACATCGACACATGGAGTACCGGATTCACTCCGGACAGCCCTGGAGGCAAGGCTAACTCATAGGCCACCTCCCCTACTCGCTTAAGTACTTCAAATGGACCAATATAGCTCGGGCTAAGTTTACCTCGCTTACCAAACCGCATCACCCCTTTCATTGGCAAAACCTTCAACAAGACTTGTTCACCCTCCATAAACTCCAAGTCTCTAACCTTTCGATCTGCATACTCTTTCTGTCTACTTTGAGCTGCTAACAACTTTTCTTGAATAGATTTCACCTTCTCTAATGAATCCCTCAAAAGGTCAGTACCCCAAGTTCTAACCTCAAATGCATCAAACCAACCAATGGGGGACCTACATCTCCTCCCATATAGTGCCTCGAATGGGGCCATATCAATGCTTGAGTGATAGCTATTGTTGTAGGAGAACTCTGCTAAGGGTAAGAAGATATCCCACTGACCACCAAATTCTATCACACATGCACGAAGAATATCCTCCAACACTTGAATCGTTCGTTCAGACTGACCATCGGTCTGAGGATGAAACGCAGTACTGAGGTCCAACCTAGTACCTAATTCCGCATGCAATGTTTTCCAAAACTTAGAAGTAAACTGCGTACCTCTATCTGATATGATGGAGAGTGGAACCCCATGCAATCGCACCACTTCCGAGATGTAAAGTTTGGCTAACTTCTCTGCATTGTAAGTCACCTTGACCGGAATGAAGTGATCAGACTTAGTTAACCTATCAACAATTACCCAAATAGAATAAAACTTTCCCAATGTCTTTGGAAGACCAACCACGAAATCCATTGCAATCCTTTCCCACTTCCATTCAGGAATGGGCATTCTCTGAAGTGTTCCTCCGGGCCTTTGGTGTTCATACTTTACTTGTTGACAGTTTGGATATTTGGCAATAAAATCCACAATATCACGCTTCATTCTACTCCACCAAAAGTGTTGCTTTAGGTCACGGTACATCTTGGTTGCACCCGGATGTATCGAATACTTTGAACTATGAGCCTCTGTCAGAATAGTGTTGATCAAATCATCGACGCGGGGTACACATACACTTCCCTTAATCCTCAAAACACCTTCCTCATCGATTGTCGCTTCTTTAGCCTCTCCTTGCAACACTTTATCTCGGATCCGGATTAATTTTTTATCATTAAACTGCTTTCCCTTAATCTTGTCAAGGAAGGAAGATCTTGCCTCCACACAAGCTAAAAATCCTCCCTTCTCATTTACTTCTAATCTCATAAGGTCGTTAGCCAGAATCTGAACTTCTCTAGCCAATGGGCGTCTAGAAGCTTGCAAAGTGAGCTAGACTTCCCATGCTTCCCGCCTTTCTACTTAAAGCATCCGCTACAACATTCGCCTTCCCCGGATGATACAAAATAGTGATGTCGTAGTCCTTCAGTAGTTCCATCCATCTCCTCTGTCTCAAGTTCAAATCTTTCTGAGTAAAGACATACTGTAGGCTACGATGATCTGTATAGACCTCACACTTAACCCCATATAAATAGTGTCTCCATTGCTTTAATGCAAACACTACCGCGTCCAATTCCAAATCATGAGTTGGATAGTTACGTTCATGCACTTTTAATTGTCTTGAAGCATAAGCAATTACATTCTTCTCTTGCATTAGCACTGCACCCAAACCCGAATAGGATGCATCACAATAGACAATGAAATTCTTACCTTCCACTGGCAAGGTGAGAATTGGTGTAGTAAACAACAGAGTCTTGAGCTTCTGAAAGCTTTCCTCACACTCATCCGTCCATACAAATGGAACATTTTTCTTAGTCAAGTTCGTCAGTTGGGAAGCAATAGAAGAGAATCCCTTGACAAACCGGCGGTAGTAGCTAGCTAACCCAACAAAGCTCCTTATTTCTGACACATTAGTAGGTCTTACCCAATTCTTCACTGTCTCAATCTTAGAAGGATCCACCATCACTCCATCCTTAGAAACCACGTGCCCCAAGAAGGACACTGCATCTAGCCAAAACTCACACTTAGAGAACTTGGCATAAAGCTTTTTTCCTCATGTTCCTCCTTACTTTTAGAGTATATCAGTATATCATCAATAAATACGATCACAAAGAGATCCAAATATGGCTTAAAAATCCCGTTCATCAAACTCATGAACGGAGCAGGGGCATCCGTAAGACCAAAAGACATCACTACTAATTTGTAATGCCCATACCTGGTTCTAAAAGCAGTCTTTGGCACATCCGTTGCCCGTATTTTCAATTGATGATAACCGGATCTCAAGTCAATCTTAGAGAAGACACAAGCACCTTGTAACTGATCGAACAAGTCATTAATGCGAGGAAGAGGATACTTGTTCTTTATGGTTACCTTGTTCAACTGCCGGTAGTCTATACACATCCGAAAACTCCCATCCTTCTTCTTTACAAGCAAAATCGGAGCACCCTAAGGAGATGCACTTGGTCTAATGAAGCCTTTGCTCAACAACTCTTGAAGTTGGGCCTTTAACTCTCCTAACTCCGCGGGAGCCATTCTATAAGGGGGTATAGAAATTGGGCGAGTACCCGGTTCAAGATCAATACAGAAGTCAATATCCCTATCTGGTGGCATACCAGGAAGATCTGCAGGGAACACATCCAGAAACTCACGAACCACCAAAACCGACTCAATCGAAGGTACTTGGGTAGTGTCATCCTTGAGATGTGCCAAGAAAGCTAAACACCCTTTACTAACCATTTTCTTAGCATGAAGAAAGGAGATGATACGCACCGGATTGGAAGTGTAGTCATGCTCCCACACTAACGGATCTGTCCCAGGCTTGGCTAATGTCACCGTTTTAGCATTACAATCCAAGATCGCAAATTGTGGAGAAAGCCAAGTCATACCCAGAATTACATCAAAATCATCCACATCTAAGATAACCAAATCTACATAAGTGTTGCTCCCCACAAAGTTCACCAAACAAGACCTATATACCTTTTCAACTACCACAGACTCACCCACCGGAGTAGAAACATGAATAGGCATATCAAGTAATTCACAATGTAAATTTAGACCATTAGCAAATGAGGAAGATACATAAGAAAATGTGGATCCAGGATCAGAAAATACAGAATCCATGCAATCACAAACCAGAAGATTACCTGCGATGACACATCAGATGTCTCCGCCTCCGATCTCCTAGGGAAAGCATAACAATGGGCCCTTTCGTTTGTTTGTCCGTTGCCCCTATCATGTTGTGATGTAGTGGCTCCAGATTTCCCATCACCCCGGCCGTTTTGGTGACCACCATTACCTCGACCACCGCGTCCTCCAGAATAACGCCCTCTACCATGACCACCTCTTCCTCTAGCTATTGGGGGTCTATAACTCTGTTTGGGACAATTCCTCCTAATATGTCCAGTCTCCCCACATCCATAACACTCTCTAGAGTCAAGCATAGGTCTCTCAGAGAAGTGTTGACCGGTCTGAGGTGGACCCCCAACTACAGTCTGTAGTGAAGACTGAATGGGTCGAACTGAGTAACCTCCGGAACCCTGTCCTCTAGAGTAAAAACCATTAAACTCACCTCCCTTTCGAAACCTCTTTGATGTCGATGCCATGGTGAATTCATCTGGCTTCACTCCTTCCACCTCTACCACGAAATCTACCACTTCTTGGAAGGATTTTGCCGTAGCCGCTACCTGTAAGGCTGAAATCCGCAACTCAGACCTCAACCCCTTCACAAAACAACGAATCCGCTCTTGTCAACTGAAACAAAGTTGAGAGGCATATCTGGATAGTGCACGAAACTTAGCCTCATATGCATTGACCGACATCCTACCTTGCTCTAGGCTCAAGAACTCATCCCTTTTCCTATCCCTCAAAGTCCGGGGGATATACTTCTCCATAAACAAGCTAGAGAATGAGGCCCAAGTCATAGGTGGTGCCTCCGTTGGTTGACACTCAACATGTGACCGCCACCACATTTTGGCGTTGCCTTGAAACTGATAACTCAGGAACTCAACACCAAACCGTTCTACTATACTCATATTGTGTAGTAGCTCATGACAGTCAACCAGAAAATCGTAAGCATCCTCAGATTCAGCACCCTTGAAGACTGGAGGTTTCCGTTTCAAGAACTTACTGAAAAGTTCATGCTGATCATTTGTCATTATAGGCCCAGTAGTCAGACGTGGAAACGTGCCTATGTCCAATAAGGCATCCATACTAGGAGACATAGTGGCTGCATGTTGTACCTCTGAAACCAGAGGTGTTGGTGCAGAAAACACTGGAGGTGCCTGACCCTGATCAAACAACCCACTAAGATAAGCGAGAACCTGATTGATCATCTCTAGGGTAGGTTGGGGTGGCAATTCCTCATTTTGCACTTGTTCATTCTCCCCTTCCTCACCCTTTCTTACCACTTCCTCAGTCGGTGGAGGAGTCACCGCCCTAGCATCAGATGGGCTAGGTGCTTGTCCTCTTCCTCTAGAGGACGTCCTCCCACGACCTCTTCCACGGCCTCTTGCCGCTACTCTTCCTCGAGCTACAGCCCCAGTGGCTGGCTCGGGCGCTTCTTGTCTTGCCGATGTTGGCGTTGGTGCAATTGTTGCTCTAGTTCTAACCATCTGCGAAACAGACTGAAGATGGTCAGATACCAATTTGTATCACCTAGATACCAATTGGATCCAAGTAATAGCACGAAAGAAAGAATGAAAGAATGGAATTTTCCTAAAGTCTTATAGCCTCTCCAAGAAAAGTAAAGGCGTCCCCCTACCGTTCCTTAAGACTCTACTAGACTCATTCTTGTGTGATGAGACCAACGAACCTAATGCTCTGATACCAAGTTTGTCACGACCCAAATCCGGGCCGCGACTGACACCCATACTTACCC